>NC_079159.1:26940824-26983324 GCF_947563725.1 Argiope bruennichi | reverse complement strand
GATGCCTTCCTGTTAGTTTGGGGCGAAAATCTAGAGAGCAGAGTGACAGTGCAAGTGTAGTCCTCACCAGACAGTAGTTCAACATTACCAAGTCCTTTTCAGAATAATCCACGTGTTGCTTCCAAAGGATTTTATTGTAAATAAACTACAACAAATAAATATTAATATTAAATAATTGAAAAAACAAAAGCACCAATTCCGTAACCACTGACCCAATTTCTCAATTTTTATTTCATTTTAATATTTATATCCCTTAGATAGATAAAAAAATGTCTGAAAATGAGGGATACTAAGAAGTCACTGTCTTCTAGTATCTTCTATTTTAGACACAAAATTCAAAAATACAATTTCACTGTATGTTGTTTAAGAGGAAAAAAATTTCAACATAGTTCTTCAGCCCTAATCACTTTTTATTTTCGTCAATTTTTATTTTTTATATCAACTCATTTTATAAACCTGAGATGAATAATTACTGATCACTTATTTTCTTTGTCTTTCGTTTTCGAAAGATATTACGAAATAACTTGACACAACCCTCCAGGTTCAACAGTAGTATAGATAATAAAGCTTAATTAACAGTCAAAATATTCCAATTTTATTGATAGAGTATATTTTTGAAATATTTTCATACAGTGAGATAAAATTTAATTCTTTAAAATTTGTTAACATTCCTAAATAAATGGCATTAATACGATAGATGAATAACTGGCCACTAAAAACGGCTAGTTACAATTATTCGAATGCTAATAATAATGCATGAAATAATACTCATTTCAAAGATTTTCAAAGCTGTTATGAAATATCTAAGTTACAATTTTAGTGAAAAATTTCCTTCCCTAAAAAGAACACTGTATAACAACTTTATATAAAAATCATCAAAATTTATCAAATCACATGTTTAATATCGAGAAGAACTTTAGAGTAACAAAAGAAGGCTTCATAAAAACGAAATCCCTTTTGTCTTCGAATTGATGAATGTGGACTTCTGACACTTGTATTCCCAGAACGGAAACTTCTTACTCGAAAAGCGTGGAAAAATGGAACGAGTGAAGATAAATATTTGTGAAATAAAACTAAAAAACTTTTGTTTCAAGATTTGTTATGGAAGAAGAGCGCTGGTTTCCGGATGAATCTGTGTACATTTTAATGTTAAAATGTCGAAGAAAATGTATAAATATTGACAAAAATGTTGCAAACAGAAAGTCGATCATGTCTTTTTTTTGTAAATATATCATTTTAATTTTCAAAAATTCTTTCAGTTTGAAATTTTATATTATAAGTTTAGTAAAATTTATATTTTGATTCTATTTATCACTGAATTTTCCAATTCCTTACATTTTATTACTTTCTAAGCCATTTTACAATGACCCCGAAGGTTTTTTGTTTTTGTACGAACATGGAATGTATGTATTTTACGTCGTACAATTTTTGAATTTTGAAGGTTTACCCCTTATTCATAAAATATAAATATTACTTTATTTTTAAAAAGCAAATGAGGAAATGTATTTCGACATAAAATGAATGAAAAATAAAAAAAATGCATCTTTTACTAAAATTATGATTAATTATTTATATAAAGGTAAACACTTAACAGATCTTACAAAAATCATGCATTCGATTTCTTTTTAATAGCAATTAAAAGCATAATGTTAAAATTTATGTTCTTACAGATGTCACTTATAATGATTCATTTAAATGTTTTTAACTAAAACCTTAAAAATATAAATAAAAAATATCAAGAAAAGCGCTTTACTATATAATTTTATATAGTAAATACTATCAATATATAATTTATTATAAAGTTTACTATATAATTTGATGTAGTTATATATATTTAATTGTATTTAATAACACTGGTTATATGTATAACCAATGCGAAATTCAAAGTTTAATTTTATGTAACCCAATATATCATACAAATATGAAGCGCCCACAATTATCAATACCTTCCAGAACTCATTTGATGGGAAATGTAACTAAGTCAATTTTAAAATGCTTGTAAATTTTATTTCCCTAAAATTATACAATATTAATACCGATTCTGCGTAAAATAAAACTAATATACTAAAAAGCATACGTAAATATTTAATCAAAACTAGCGTTAGCGTCTACAAAAATTTTGTTTTATGTCTTCAGTCAAAATTGTAAAGTTAATCTAACGCATTTACTTCGAAAACAAATTCAACAAATGTTCTCTCTTTTTTTTGTTCTTAAAAAAAATATTTAGACGAAAAAAAAAAGAAAAAAAAAGAAGAATTACAATGAGGATTCCCCCCCCCCACACACACACCAAGAAGCCAACAAAGAAACTAATCTCGCTGTTTTTCTTCAATCAACCGGTTAATCACAGGTGACAAACCCGGCTTCCGTTCCCTTGCCCACCCCCCTGAAAGACAGGGGGAGGAGCAGAAAAAAAGGAGATCCTTTTTCTAAATTGGTGTCTCATTAGTGGCTTCATTCCAAGGATAAGCTTTCACGCGGATGATGGCTATTTCTGCTATTTTCATTGTTGAAAAGCTAAACGTTCAGACGCTTTAATTTATTTGTAACATAAGTATTAATGAAGATGTTTATAATTTGGAAACACAGTATAAATAATGTGCTTATGGGAAAGTTGAGAAAATATCTCAGATAAATACTACACGTCTTATGATGCATTAAAGGAATCGCAATTTCTACTAATAATAAAGATAAATGGGTGCGTGTGTATATGTTTGCCAGATAAATTGTTTGACCTGGAGCTGCCATATTTTCTGACATATGTTTTAGAAGATGGAAACGTGTATCTTGGAGCTATTGGTTTTGCAAATTTTAATTATATAAAATGTAACAAAACAAACGAAATTTTTGACGTTTTTTTGCCGATATCTTCTAAAGAAATTACAGCATAGACATGATTTTTTTTATCATATTAAAATTTAAAAAATTTATCCTTTCAACTATCGTCATTGCATTGTTTTCTATATCTCTACTGATAATGAAGATGAAAGAGTGTAGGTTAATTATTTTGTGCATTTTGGCGATCTGAAGACCAGATTATTAAATGCGAAACATATGTAGTTTGGAGGATGAGAAAGTGTACATTAGAGTAATACTTTTGAAATTTTATTTCAATAAATATTAAGAAATTTTTAGTTTTTTTCAGTGATAACTTCCGAAAGCATTACTGAATAAAATAATTTCTACACCATTTTAAAATTTAAAAAAAAAATCTTCTTTTCTATAATATCATTATTTGTGTAGAATTTTTTAAAAAAAAATATTTTTTATTAATTCAAAATTTTTTTTCTCGTATTTTACAGAAATATATTTTATGGTTGAAGTGATACTCATATCATTTCCATTGTTGTTACTAATATTTCAACCAGGTTTTTTTTCCATTGCTGATGGTCAAAATACGTAGATTGTGCTTTTTTATGCTGAGTAGGTTTTTAATAATATTTTTAAAATTATGTTTTATTTATTATTAAAATATAACTTCAGAAGGCTGAATTTTTTTAAGGAGCACCCATGCTTAGACATTATTTTTCATTTCTCTGATGAAATTGGAAGTACAAAGAAAATGTAGAAATTCATAGTAAAAGTAACAGAACAGTGTAAGACTCCTACGGTTATCTCTTAAAATTTCGAAATGCAAAAATATTTTACTGAGGATGTTATTAATAATATATCATATAAATATTTAATTGAAATTTTAAAAACCCTTATCCCTTGCTAACAAAATTGCTGCCAAAGGCTGCTAGTCTGAAATATTGTAGTTAAAAATGAAATACTTACAAGTAAGCTAGAACCGAATATTGTTTTTTGGGTTTTCTGAATCATTAACGTAACTTAATCCTAAAATCACAAGAAAACTGAATTAAATCAATTTCAGTTTATCACAACGGTATTTTTATAGTTCATCTCAACAGTATCTTCAGTTTATATCAACAGTATTTTTATAGAACAACAAAAATTTAAGAGAAAGGCATCATTAACTTTTGTTATATTTCACAGAAACCTTCTAAACATATGAAAAACTCTAAAATTAATATTATTAATAAGTGGAAAACAATCAATCGCCAATGGCGATTAGCTACAACTTGAAAACAGAAGTTATGTTTAGATGGAAATCCTGGTAACTAAGTCAAAGTGTTTAAAAAATTTCTGATGCTATTGATGGTGCACATTACCCATAATAATATCCAATCCGGAGGATTTTCAAAGCTGTTTTGAAATACATAAACTGAATTTAGAAGGAAAAATACCCTTACCGAAAAAGAAAACGGTAATAATGCAACTTTTTATAAAAGCCATCAAAATTTATCAAACCACAGAGAACCACCGAGAAGAGCGTTAAAGCAACAAAAGAAGACTTCATAAAAACGAAAGCATCTTTCTCATCCGATTGATGAATGAGAACTTCTAACTCTTGTATTCCCAGAGTAGAAATTTCTTGGCCAAAAAGTGTGGAAAAATAGAACGCGGGAGATAAATGTTCGGCGAGATAAAGCTAGAAACTTCTGTTTCACGGTCTGTTATGCAAGAAGTGCTTTGGCTTTCCAACGAATCTGTGTAATTTTAAAATGCCAAATTGTGGAAGAAGATATATTAAATACTTACAAAAATATATTTAACAAACATTCGATTGAGGTTTTCATTGATATATCATTTTATTTATCAACAAATTCTTTCTATTTGAAATTTCGTCTCTGATTTATCATATTACTGACATTTTATTCTTCTTCTAGTCGTCTAATTTTCAACCCCTTAAGGTGACCGGGGATCGTTACTCCTAATTAATAATAGATAAATAATGTTTTACATTTGAAAATTGAATGAGGAACTATAATTCGGCATGAAATGAATGAAAAATAACAGTTCATGTTTCTTGGGTTAGAAGTATGGATAGCTATTTATTAACGTGTAACTATTTAGCCAATGTTACGAAAGTGAACAATCGTCATTTCAATAGCTTATTAAAAGCATATTATTAAAACTTTTGTTTTCACAAATGTTACTTCTAATGATTTACTTCAATATTTTAAACTAAATATTTAACATCAATAAACTTTTTCACAAGGAATAGCAATAAAGTTTTAAAAATAATTTAGTAAAGTTTGAAGTTTTTAATTTTAATTATTAATGATAGTTGAATGCATATCTAATATAAAACTAAAATTTAATTTTACGTAAACCAATGCATTATAGTAATTTTAATACGTCTAAAATATCGATATTTTCGATATATAACAATGAAAAATATAACTAAATCAATTTTAGATTGCTTATGGATTTTATTCCCCTAATTTTGATATGATTAGTAAAGCGTATTCCATATAAAATAAAATTAATATACTGAAAAACGTATGTAAATATTTAATCTGTGCTTGTGTAATCTTCTATTGAAATTTTCCTTTATGCCTCGAATTAAAAATGTAAAACAGACCTAGTAATGTAAAGCGTCTAGACTTAAATTTCGATATCATAAATATCTAGACAACAGGCATAAATACGACGACGAAGAAATTAATCCATCTATTTTTCTTCAATCAGACGGTTAATTATAAGGAACAAATCCGAATTCTATGTCACAATCCAACCCTGTACGCCAGGTAGAGTTGCAGAAACGGATTCTTTTCTAAATTGGTGTCTCATTAGTGGCTCTATTCTAAAGGTAAACCTTAATGCGAATGATAAACATATTTATTATAACCCCCGGGGGGGCACCTCGACATGAGGGAAGATCCTTCCGGTATGATGATTGGATCTCGCCACCCTAGAGGGTACACAAAAAGGTGGAGGATCTGGCTTCTCCCATCGAAAGTACATCATAGCTCAGTCGGCTGAACGAAGCACATCATAGCTGAACGGAGGGTTGCGGGTTCGAACACAAGCGAGGCAAATTGCCAAAAAAATAAAACTGATTTTCCCCCCCAGGAGCGCAGAGTAGCGCCAGTTCTACCTCAATCCACCTACCACCAAGGACCATCGAAAGTCACTGGCATTCATGTAACGCCGAACTTGTCGCCATCTGCAGGAGATAGCTTCTGAGTGAAGCGGGCTCTCCTTTAACCACGGGGCCGCGGTGGCCTGGTGGTAAGGTCTCGGCTTCGGAACCGGAGGGTTTCAGGTTCGAGACCCGATTCCGCCGAAGAACCGTCGTGTAAGGGGGTCTGTTGCACGTTAAATCCATCGTGACCAAACGTCCTCCCACTGGCGTGGCGTGGTGTGGAGAGAGGGGGGGGGCAGCTCAGGTGTCGTCCTCGTCATCTGACCGTGGTTCAAAATTACGATGTCCGTCCCAAAATAGCCCTACTGTTGCTTCAAACGGGACGTTAATATAACTAAACCAAACCAATCTCCTTTAACCACCACTACTTCCGCTTCTCCCATAGATGACGGGGAGTACTTCCTCCGGGAAGGATTGTACTGTTGCTGGTGGTGGCCCTTAGGGCTCAACCACAGTTCTCGCCTGTGTTGCTGTTGCGGCGGTCCGGTCATTCAATTTTCTTTATCCATGTGTCTTCGGGCGGGTCGGAGAGTCAGTGATATGACTTATCTTCATAGTAGAAAAGAACCCTTTGCTTTATTTGTAACAGATGCATTAATGAAGACTTTTATAATTTTGATACACAGTATAAATAATGTGCTTGAGAAGACATTAAGAAAATGTTTCAAATAAATACCGCAATTCTTATAATCATAATTATCTCTATCTCTATCTATATCTCTACTAATTATAAAGGGAATTGAGTGTATGCGTAAGTATTGGTGATCCGCAAAACAGAACTATTGGCATCGAGCTACAAAATTTGGCACATCTATATTTTGTTAGTTGGAAATGTCTCCATGTATTATTTTTTGAGATTAATTTATTAAAGATTTGAGATTAATTAATTAAAAATTAAGCGAAATTTTTACACTTTTGTTATTTTAACTTTTTAAAATGTTATTAAAAAGAAATTTTACAAATATGGAATACATTGTAGATATGAAACTCAAATCGTTTTCATTTTTTTCCTAATATTTCATCCTAGCTTTTTATCACAGAGGTACAAAAATACTACATACTTCTGATGCATATTATATTTTTAATAATATTTTTAAAATTGTGTTTTATTTATTGTCGAAGTTTAATTTCGGAATCGAGAAAGGGAGGCACTTCTTTTTAATATGAGCTCATTCTAAAATATTGATTTTCATTTCTGTTATAAAAGTCTAAAGCTACATAGTGTGCATACAGCTAAATTCATAGCAAAAGTAACAGAACAATATAAATTCTCTAAAAGAGTCTGATTTATATCTCTTTCAAATCTCGAAATTTAAAGATATTTTTCTGAGTAAATTATTTAGAACGTCGTACATAATATTTTTTGCAATCTCTAATCCTGGCGAATCAATGCATTGTCAGACGCTGATAGCTTGGAATTTTATTGATAAATAAAGGTGAAATTTACGCTATCAAGCGAGAACCAAGCACTATTTATCGAGATTTCGGTTTCTGTAAAGGGAACAAAGACAGGCAAATTAATATTAAACCAATTCCAAATTCATTTCAAAATACATTATTTAAAAAAAATTAAGAGAAAAGTTCCATTAAATTTTTTTTATAGCATCTTGCAGAAATCTGTTGATTATATACAAATCTCTGAAAATTTGGTCCCCAAATACTGGTAGCTAAAATTAAAATAGAAGCTAAGTTTCGGTGTAAGTTCGGATAGTTAAATCAAAATATTTAAAAAAAGTTCTTAGGATATTAATGATAACATGAAATAATATCCATTTGTAAGGATTTTCATAGCCTTTTAGGTGATATATAAGTTGGATTTCTAAAATATGCTTATATAGTTTAGGAAATATATATGAGCTTATATAGTTTAGGAAATATATTATTCCAGCTTATATAGTTTAGAAAATATATAAGCTTATATAGTTTAGAAAATATATAAGCTTATATAGTTTAGGAAATATATTATTCCATCTTATATAGTTTAGGAATTATATTATTTCAGCTGATATAGTTTAGGAAATATATAAGCTGGATTTCTTCTTATTTCTTTTTTTTCTATCTATTTAGAAAAAAATCTTTTTCTAAATATATATCCCATCACCTCCCTTCCAAAAATATTCTTCCCTCTTCAACTTTGTATATATAAGCCATTAAATTTTATCAAACCACAGTTTAATACCAGGACGAACGTTAAAGCAACAAAAGAAGGCCTCATAAAAACGAACCCCCCCTTTATTTTCGGATTGATGAATGTGAACTTCTAACACTTGTATTCCCAGAATAGAAACTTCTTGGCCAAAAAACGCGGAATAATAAAACCTGGAGATAAATGTTTGGTGAGATAAAGAAAGAAAACTTTTGCCTCATGGTATGCTGTGCGAGAAGAGGTTTGGCTTCCCTATGGATCTGTATACTTTTCAAATGTCAAAATATCACGGAAAATGTGTAAAATACTTGCAAAAGTGTATCTAACAAAAAGTTGATCCAATTTTTCATAGATATATTATTTTAATTGTCAACGGATTATTTTAATTTGAAATTTCCTACTATAGAGCTATTAAAGTTATTATTTTGACTCCGTTTATCACATAGTTATCGAATTCTTTTTATTTTATAATTTTTTGTAGTTATCATATAGTGGTGCAAACGGCTATTTTTGATTCTATATGATTAAGTGTACAGAATCAAGAAAGATAGAGAAATATATATTTTTATTTAATACCAATTTCGAATTATTGCTTTCATTATCTTAAAATGATTCAGGACATTTATCTCTAATTAATAATGACACACAAGTAATAATTCATTGTTATAAATTGAACTGGAAATGTATTTCAGCATGATATATATGACAAACTATAAAAGATGTTTCTCGTCACAAAAGTATAAATAGCTATTTTGTGAATTGTAGCAGATGAACAAATGTTAAAAAAGGAAAACATTTGAATTTATTTTATTTGCTTGTTAAAAAATATAATATAGAAACTTATATTACCACCAAAAAAATTTGTAATAATTTATTTTCACATTTTTAATTGAACAATGAAAGAAAACAAATTTTTACAAGGTTTACCAGTTAATATTCCTTGAATAAATTAGTTTGTTTTGATGCATTTAATGTTACATACAATAATTGCTCAATCAATATGTTGTATGTAAAACGAATAATAAATATAAAAAGTTATTTTGTATAAACTATTATATCTAAATAGGCTGGAGTGTCTTTCAAATACTTTTTTGAATACTCTCAAATCAAGATGTGAACCCTCTTCCAGCTTTCGCAAAAAATTGGGGATCTTGGCTTGAATCTCTTGCATAGGGTAGGTGAAAAATAGTTATGAAATATAAGACTTTGTATAAATTTTTTTAGTGAATTTACCCTGACATCCTTGGCGATTCATTGTAAGCATCGGTTATTAATTTATGCTTTAAGAAACATTCTTTTCTAGACGATGGAAACCAAAATTTGATACAACGTATTAAATTATATTAATTACAATTATTAGTCACAAAATTATAAATTATAATTATAGTCAATTATAGTCACAAAATTACATAAAAATAAATATCATGTATTTAAGTTACGTTTTTGAGTTATCGCGTTTACGTGCCCATGAAAGTACAGACTGACTCGCGGTCAACCACTTGATAGATTTGGTTCTAAATTCGTTACGCATCTACATTTTAGAAGTTAAATTTATATACCAAATTTTATCATTTAGCTTCCATAGTTTTCTAGTTATCGAATATTCCTTTATTCGGACAAAGGAAAAACAGACTTCATCAAAATGGATTGCGCTCAAATTTTATATAAATCTACAAATTTGGTGTAAAGACCATATACCAAATTTCATTAGTCCAGCTCAAAGCATTTAGAAATTAACTTTTTTAAAGAAAGACAGACGAACACACGGCAAAATGGATAGAGAGGCTGACATAATGTCAAAAATGTGTTTTTCAAACCCAGAAAAGTTTGAATGGAGGAGCTTCGTTAAAATCTCGACTTCAAATTTTTGTTGATTGCGATGCTTTCTTTATATTTCATATACTAGAAAATAAAAATTGTAATTGTTCTAATTTAAGATGGGGAATTTCCAGAACTCATTAAACAAAGTGAAAGCAAATCAATTTTTGATTGTTTATGAATTCTAATTTTCACTTATTGATGTGGTATATAAAGCCTATTCTATGTAAAATGAAATTAATATACTGAAAAATATGTGTAAATATTTAAACTAAACTTTCTGTACCATTTCCAGCAAATGATTTACAATTTTGACATATTTTGTTAACTAGTTTGAATATAAAAAATTGCAAAGCAATCCTAAAACATTTAACCTGAATTCCAAAACATTTCAAAATAAAATTCAACAAGCGTTCTCTTACTTTTGTCGTTCTTACAAAAAAAAACCCACATAAAAAAATAACAGCAGTTGCACAGCCCTTCCCAATAATGCAACAAAGAAACTAATCCAGTTGTTTTTCTTCAATCAGCTGGTTAATCATAGGTGACAGAGCCGGCTCTTGTTTCGTAGTCCACCCCTGCACGCTAGGGGGGAGTTGCAGAGAAAAGGAGATTCTTTTCTAAATTGGTGTCTCATTAGTGGCTTCATTCCAAAGATAAGCTTTAGTGCGAATGCTGACTATATCTGCTATTTTCTTTGTTGAAAAGGCCTACGTTAAGACGTTTTGCTTTATTTGTAACAGATAATGTAATTTTGATACAATGTGTATATGTTGTAGTTCTTATGATATATTAGAGATTTAAGTAATAACATAATTAAAAGGAATAATAAATCTCAAATAATAGTAAAGGTGAATATGTTTTGGCGCTGTGACACATAGAGATCGTCTGACTTAGAACAACGAAATTTGCCAGAAAGAGTGAAATTTTTTTTTGCTTAAAATTTATTTTTTAGATTTGAAGAGTGAAATTATGCATCTGAAAATGAGTTTTAGAAATTTTATTTAAAAAGTAAGCATGATGTTGCTGTTTTCCGAGAAATCTCCCGAAAATAGTATTACATGAAAGCGATTTTTATACGATTTTAAAATTTATAAAATTGTACTTTTAACAATTTCAATTTAATTTCCTCGCAAATTTTCTACGCATTTTGGCAGTTTTTTTAAAATATTTTTTTATATACTGTTATGGATATGCTTTCTCCGTCGGGGTTCTTTTCACGATTTGATGCTCGATATAAACAGTTTTTCAGTAACAAACGATGACGACTTTTATTAGACACGAAGGTCAGGAGTACACAGACGAAAAATATATACAGCCTAAACGAAGATAGTAACATATAGCAGCACACTACAACACACAGTAGTCCACAAGTAGAAATCGGTATCAATAACAAACTCAGCACACAAAGCGGCTAGACAGAATTCAGCAGAAGAGGGAATCTTCGTAGCTTTACTCTACAGTCTCTTCAAAAGGCTGCAATTTCCCACTGTCCCCTCGCTTTAGTTGTATCCAACTGCCGACACACTACCACACGACTGGCTGCTCCTCACAGGATTCGATGCTGCTTCCACAATAAACACCAAGACTTGGCACACAGCAATAACTTGAGCTCCACACAACTCTTGCTCTTCTTTGTTTCGTTATCCTCTCGACGACTCGATACTTGTCTACGAATCCGACTTTTCCCAAGACTGACTGCAGCTTGAGACGGCCGGCCTTTTATAGTTCCCGGAGGCGGGCTGAGAAGGCTCTGGACCAATCAAGCGTATCTCGGTTCCTATTGGCAGAATTGATGAAATTCTCAAAGTTTCTATTAGTAACATTTATTTTGTTGCCAAGTCGCCAAATGGTCGCCAAGCTCTGAGATTACTGACGCGGCACCCGATCAGCACCCAACAGAAGTGATCTTAAAAAGGTCTTTCCACTGATTGAACTAATCGTGCTTGGAAGCAACATTACAGGTTTATAACAATACTTTTCAAATGCAGATTTCAATGTTTGAACTAAGATTCAGGCCGTTTTCATTGTTCTTTTAAATATTTAACTGTGTTTGTTTCTTCTATTGTTGAAAGTTAAGAAAGAAGGATTCTATTTAATACCTGTGATGAGGAATGAATGAATTTACATGAGGAATATGAAAAGAAAGCTATAGCACCTCGAAAATCAGAAGATAGATTGTCGGATTAATTGCAATTTTATAGCGTGATGTTGTCATGGGACTTGAGTTTGTTTGAAAGGTTCATATATACTAAAAAAATAAAACAAATATAAGATAATTAAAGTAATATGATTTTAATATGTATGATAATTTGATGCTTTAATATAGTTTGTTGGTGAAATCCCGAACGAAGTTTTTCCTAAGAGATTAAACTGAAAGTTAATACAACTATTTACCCCAGCGGATCAGCCTGTCGATAAAGATTGCTAGTGCAATCATATAATGTTGTTTTTTAAAACCATTTATAGGTTAGAATATTATTTATAGAAGAATCCTATATCTTAAAACATTGCTTGAAATGATATATACGACTGCCCTTAACTTAATTGAATTATGTTGTTCAAGCGATGTTCTTACAGTTTTTCTTTCTTAGGTATTCTGTCCTTACATATTGTTGCGGATTGATTTTCTTCACCAGCAGGTTCTTTTAAATAGTGGGTGTATATGGTGTGGAGAACACACAATCAGCGGGTCTCAGTAGGAAAACAACGACGTTTATTTACACGTAGAGACGAATATACAGACAAATATTTACAGCCAAGACGAACACAGGGCAGCACACTACAGACGATAGTAGCCCACAGGTAGAAATCGTTCACAGCACACGAAACGGCTAGAAAGAATCCAGCAGGAGAGGGGTTCCTCAGAGCTCGCACTACGGTCTTTCCAATGGCTGAACTTCTCACAACTGGCTACTACACACAATAATAAGACGACACAGTAGACGACAGGATTCGGCACACAGCAGTACTAGCTCCACACAGCGCTGGTAATTCGCCGTCGCTTCTCTATCCTCTCGAAGACTCGTTACTTGTCGGCGACTCCAACTACTCACTCACACGACTTCCACCGCAGCTTGAGAGTGCCGGCCTTTTATAGTTCCGGGAGGCGGGCCTACTTCCTGATTGGGCTTCCAGACTAATCAGGAAGTATCTGGGTGTATCTCGGTTTCTAGTGGATGGATCGTAAAAATTCTCGAAAACATTGCTTGAAATGATATATATCACTTCCCTTAACTTAATTGAATCATGTTGTTGAAACGATGTTCTTACAGTTTTTCTTTCTTAGATATTCTGGCCTTACATTTTTTTAGTATCAGAACAAGGAGGTTTCAATTTAATTCATAAAAAAACGATAAAACCCAAACAGCTGATTTGTATCGAAATATCTCTTCATTTTTTGTCTCTACATTTTATGTCGTGTCTCTTTATTCAATTATAACCAGAATTTTAATAATTTCAATTTGTCTGATCAATGGCCTAATTTATCTAAAGTTTTATAAATAGCTTTTGCTTAGGAGCGAACTTTAAGATAGAGTGATTTTTAGCAAAACCTGGAAATGACTTTATATTATATAAGAACAAATTTTTAGTTATGTAAGATAAAAAATAAACTATTGAGTAACAAAAATAAAATGCTTTCATTTTTAATTCAATTATCTTGTATAAACTACCCCATTTTTCTTATCTCTTTATTTCTGTTACCTTTTTTAGTTTACTCAAGTTACCTAGACATACAATTAAAACTATCAAATTATATTACGATAAATTTCAATGATTTTAAAGTTCATCCTATTTGTTTTTTTATCAGAATATTAAAGGTTTCAACTTGAAAAAGCTTGACTTTCCATCAGGAAGTTTCATCATGTTATTATTGTCGATCATTGCTTATTATTCTTTATTTCTTTACTGATATATGACAAACTGCATTATTTTTAGTTACAAAATAACTAGATTATTCATACTTAATGTAGCAATCTGCAGTGAATTATAAACAGCTGCATGCAAGATTTCGTATCATATTTTTGTAAATGTTCGAACCTTCTTTTTTACTTTTCCGTACATGAAGTATAGAGAAAACAATGTAATCAGAAAAATTCAAACTCGAGAGTTTGACGAATCTCGACATTTTAGGAGCGGGGATAGAACCTGGGACCTTCTGGTTCGCAGCCCAGTAACATGACCATGATACAAAAGCAATTGCTCGGGTAGCGTAGTTGTTAACTGGCTTATAAGCTTTCACCACAACCTCCATGAATTTGAAAAACACATTTTTGGCACAATGCCTGTCTATTTGTCTATGGCTATGACGGATGAAATTTGGTTTACGGTCTTTACACCAGATTTGTAGATATCTAGCAAATTTTGAGCAAAATCTTTTCAGACATTTCTTCGGCTGTTTGAATTTAAAATAACACGAAAATTAGAAAACAAAGAAACCTGAAATGATAAAATTCGGCACACAGATTTAGCATTTATAGTGTAGTCACCTGTCAAATTTGGAGCCAAATCCAACCAGGAAACACCGTCATTACTTTGAATTTTGTTCCATTGTTTCAGGTTGTTATAGTCAATAATACTGAAGTTCCATTTATTCAACGGCAAAATAAGTTCATATATATTAGAATGTTAATTATGATAGCAACTAAATTTCTACTGATGTAATAAAATACAGCTATAATTTGTTTTCTTTAAATAATATGAATTATATTAATATTCACGTCATTAAATTGTATAGTTTTTAAGTTTGGAATTCTGATAAATCTATTTATTTTTGAATTAAAATAAATTTCAAAGGATGACATATAAGTTCTAAATTAGCAAGAATTCCGCTTAACCCTTTAAAGGACTATTTTTTCTAGTCATATTCTGTTAAATTAGAAATTAGAATAAGAAAAGGGATTCATTTAGTTTATTAGATAAATTTAATTTGATTAATTAATTAATTTGGTTAATTAATAATTAAGTATCAAATCAAGGCACATCATTTTGTGTAAAATAAAGAAATAAAGCATCTAAGTTTCTGTCTTTCTAAAAAAATTTGTCAGAACTTATGCCAACCTACATAAATTCATACAAAGATTTATAAATTTCGCGGGAAGCATATGGCCCTAGAAAGGGTTAATTTAGACTTAAAGTGAATCTTTATTAAAAATGATAGCTTCTTACTTTAATATATGTCAGTTTTCAACAAGAAAATACTTATATTTCTGGAATATTCAGCTGTATATCAATGCCACTAGAAGTTTGACATCTACCCCAAAATGACAAAAGAACTTTCCAAATTCCCAAACTGGCATATTTGTTTTGAACAATGGATTATAATGGATGGAAATTATTTTAAGATAGAGTCAAATACTGTGAAGAAAGCTGTCAATACTTTCTAACTGCAAACTTTTCGCTAAGTTTTTAGACGGAAGTAATATGTTTCTTCTATCAAGTAAGTTATAGAGCGAATGAATTACGTACCAAAATGTTGATTGATCGCTTCTCAGTAATTGGGGAAAGGTATATGTGTACGCTGGGGTTTTGTCATTTTTCAATGTTATTATCTCCATATTTAGCTGTTTTTAAGCATGGGCAGATTTATGACAAGACAATTACTCAAGGTCACTAGGCTGAGAGGAAACTACAGACACGTCAGCAGAAAAAACGTTGTTAGTCTAATTGACATATAAATATATTTATAAAATATGTAAATTCTATGAATTCTATGAATCTCTTGATTATTAGAAAATACTAAGAATGATCTACTTTAATATCCTTTATAAAATATTAGGATACTATGAATACTCTTCAAAGTTTAATTCAACGAGTTCTTTCTGTTTTATTACATTGATTTAGTTGTTTCTGTGCTTATAAATACCAAGTAACTGATTAACTATAACTGTGTGCAAATAGTCATCAGTCAATGTAAAGAAATAAATTAAACCGTATAAATTTTAAAAATACTGCGAAAACGAACAATTCAAAATAAATCATTAACAAGCTGATTCAAATTAAAATGTGTTGAAATGTGAAGCAAAATAAACTTATTTATAAAAAGAGAGACTTTATGATGCGCATTGAAAAGTGCCGAAACACGTGTTTGTGTTTCAAAATAAATCATTAACAAGCTGATTCAAATTAAAATGTGTTGAAATGTGAAGCAAAATAAACTTATTTATAAAAAGAGAGACTTTATGATGCGCATTGAAAAGTGCTGCAAAATGTGTTTGTGTTTCAAAATAAATCATTAACAAGTTGATTAAAATTAAAATGTGTTGAAATGTGAAGCAAAATAAACTTATTTATAAAAAGAGAGACTTTATGATGCGCATTGGAAAGTGCTGCGAAATGTGTTTGTGTTTCAAAATAAATCATTAACAAGCTGATTAAAATTAAAATGTGTTGAAATGTGAATCAAAATAAACTTATTTATAAAAAGAGAGACTTTATGATGCGCATTGAAAAGTGTTGCAAAATGTGTTTGTGTTTCAAAATAAATCATTAACAAGCTGATTAAAATTAAAATGTGTTGAAATGTGAAGCAAAATAAACTTATTTATAAAAAGAAAGACTTTATGATGCGCATTGAAAAGTGTTGCGAAATGTGTTTGTGTTTCAAAATAAATCATTAACAAGGTGATTAACATTAAAAATGTTCAAATGTGAAGCAAAATAAACTTATTTATAAAAATACAGATTTTATGATGTGCATTGAAAAGTGTTGCAAATTAGCTAAATCCGTGACTGAATTTAAATATAAGCGTATGATTCAGGAATTATTTAAATCACCATTTCAGAACAGATAAGAATATATTCATTTAACCGACATCAAAATTTTATTTGCTAATTGTGCTTTTTAATTATTTTCAAAGATATTAAAAAGAAATTTTCATTCTAAAATAGTCTTAACTCATTTGAAATAGCCTAAGAAAAGCATTCAAAGGATTAAATTTCAAATTACCATGCACAAACACAATTTATTTTGGGAGGGGGGACATGCTGAAAGTATTATGAAACTATTTTAACATATGAATTTGATAATTCAAAAAATTTATTATATTGTGAACGTTTCTAAGTAGTTCTGGGAAAGATGTCTGAGAAAGATGTTGAAAGATGTCTCACAGAATTATTCTTATTATGAAACTAATAATAGAAATATTAATTTTCACAAAGTGTTTTTTGATTAATTTCTATTTATATCCGAAAAATTTTGCATTTGTATTTTTATTTCAAAATCTATATCTAAATGCAATGAAATACATTTTGTAATAGCAAACTTCAAATAACCAAAAAGTTAAATTTGCATGCTTTTGTCCTGTGCTCTAAAATACCATAGTAATTAAAATAGAAAATAAACTGGAAATAGAATCTATTAAAATTAAGTATTAAATTAAGCATTAAAAATTTCAATAGACAATAATAATGTAAGTGTATATGTTTTGACTGTCTACAGTCTCTTGCGTTTGTATGCCTGAGAAAAATATGCAGATCAGTAGTCGGTCAACCCTATGAACGATTTGATTTAAAATTTGATAACAATTGATAGACTCTTTTAAACTGTATAGCAATTTTTTTTAAAAATTACGGCACTTTTGGCACACCATATTTACAGACGAACAGATTATCATTGCTTTGATGGATATTGTTACAAGCCTGTAAATTTGTTTCCCAACATGGTTAGTTGAATTACTGGAAAGGATGTTTTACGATCAGCTCTGTGGGTAATGATCGGATGCCGCTTCAGTGATCTGAGAGCTTGGCGACAGACTTGGTGACCATTTAGCGACTTTGGCGACAAAATATATTGTTACGAAATTTCCGGGGTTCGTTTGGATAATGGGAGTTATATGGTGTGGAGAACGCTCAATCAGCAGGCGGCAGTGAAAAAAAGAAACAACGACGTTTATTTACACGAAGACACACAGGACAGCACAAAGACGACAACTATATACAGCACAGAAGACGATTATCTTCAGCCGAGACGTGCAGCATACAACAGACTCTACTGCAGTCAGTAGCGTACAGCTTAGTTCAACACTAGTTTCACTCCGTCACTGCTCCGCTTATCTCTGGAAAGCCAGTTCTTTATCGTCGATCCCGACTACTCTTCGATTCCACTGGTCCACGACTACTCAATTCACCACCACTCCCCGGCAGCTGCAGCTCCTTTCATAGGTCTTAAGAGGCGGGGCTAGAAGTCTCTCAATCATACAACATACAACAGACTGCAGCATACAACAGACTCTACTGCAGTCAGTAGCGTACAGCTTAGTTCAACACTAGTTTCACTCCGTCACTGCTCCGCTTATCTCTGGAAAGCCAGTTCTTTACCGTCGATCCCGACTACTCTTCGACTCCACTGGTCCTCAATTCACCACCACTCCCCGGCAGCTGCAACTCCTTTTATAGGTTTTAGGAGGCGGGGCTAGAAGTCTCTCAATCAATCAGGAACTTTCGAGGCGTATCTCCGTTCTTACTGGACGGATCTGGAAAAATTCTCGATGTTTCGGGTATAATCTATTTTGGCGCCAAAGTCGCCAAATTCGTCACCAAGTCGCCAAATGGTCGCCAAGTTTGTCGCCAAGCTCTGGGACCTCCTATGGAACCGACTATGCTGGGAAGCCGCATCACAGATTCGTAACAATATATTACTAGAAACTTCGAGAATGTTAGCGATCCATCCAATAGGTATACCAAGACAGGCCTGATTGGTCCCGAACCTTCTCGACCCACCTACCGGGAGCTATAAAAGGCCGGCAGTCTCAAGCTTCAATGAATGGTAGTCATTTGCAGTCGTTAAGGGAGTCGTTGAGAGGATAATGAAGCAACGGCGGAATAGTCCAGCATTGTGTGGAGTTCTAGCGATTGCTGAACTGAACTGTGTGCCGAGTCCTGGCATTTATGGTAGAAGATGCATGGAGTCCTGTGAGGAGCAGACACTCCTGTAGTAGTGTATGGCAGTTGGATACAGCTAAAGCGAGGAGACATTGGAGAATTTCAGTCGTTTGGAGAGACCATAGAGTGAAGCTCCGAAGAATCCCTCTCCTGCTGAATTCTGTCTGGCTGCTTTGTGTGCTGTGGTCGATTACTACTTGGGGGGGGGGGGGGCTACTGTTTGCTGTAGTGTGTTGTCCTGTATTCGTCTCGGCTGTGTTTTTGTCGTCTTTTTATTAGTGCCCTCGTGTTAAATGAACGTCCTCGTCGTTCGTTATTGCTGCCTGCTGATTGTTTTCACACCATACACCCACTACAAACGAACCCGAGGACTTAACGGACTTAGTAGTGAAGGAATCTGTAACAATATTGTTCAAAATTCTGTACTGATTTATACTTTATATGCTAAATATGTGTATTAAAATTTATCCATTTATCACGTTTCGTAATGTAGTTATTGTGTTCAATTGTACTCGAACAATTAGGCAGATAGACTTCTTCTGAATAAATTTCGTTCAAAATTTTATAGAAATCTACAAAATTGGTGTAAAACCCACATAAAAATTTCATTTGTCTAGCTTAATGCATGATTGTTTTATCATCTTCACAAAAAGAAGGATCGTTCGACAGACTGACATAATGCCAGAAACATATTTCAGTTATTTCGGATCCAGAGAGTTCTGAAAGGAAGAAATTTCGAACTCGAATTCTTGATGATTATAATCATTTATTTGCATACTTCATATAAGAAAAAGTAAAAATAGACTCCGCTCTTCTGTATTTAACAAACGATTACCTCCCAATGTACTGAAAATTTATTGATCAATGGACCATAAAATTGAATATCGAGTCAATTTCAAATTCCAGTACTGCATTGAATCCTTGACATCCGCTTTCGCAAAAATTCGTGCTCGGCATAAGAAACACATAAAAGTTTAATATTTGAAATCGCTCAAACTTTGTTTATGGGATGTACTTTACTTTTTGCAGAGACTTTCTATTCCACATTGAAAAGCTGATTTCAGCTTACTTTCAAGCACCGAGAAGCTTAAAAAGAATTAAAAAGGTATTTAAATTAAAAATGCAATGTATTTTCGAGTTCTTAGGAGTTATTTAAAAATTACATTAATCATTCCTGAGTTGTATTAGTATCCGTTTTTTGTTTTTTAAAAAATATTAAGCATTATTAATGCTCCGTCTAGACATTAAGCTGGTTCTTTCATCGCATAGATGGATTTATGCTTATCTCTAACTAAGCTCTACAGATACAAAGTTATTTTTCTTTTTTCCTATACTGAGTCGGAATTTTTTCTCATAATTAAGAGTCGGATGTGAAAGTGGGGGTAAATATAACTATTAAATACCATGCCTTAGCTGAATTTAAATTCAGCGTATAACTATTTACATTATAAATTAGACTCGATGATATCTTTTCTGTTTCGAAGGAGAGATTATTCCAGTTATAAGGGATATTCGTTGGAATTATTTTAAGATGATTATTCTTATATATTCCGACGATTATAAAAACAAAAACTATCCTGATATATGAGAT
The DNA here is from genome assembly GCF_947563725.1 of Argiope bruennichi. NCBI lineage: Eukaryota > Metazoa > Arthropoda > Arachnida > Araneae > Araneidae > Argiope > Argiope bruennichi. The sequence goes on along the minus strand of NC_079159.1, from coordinate 26,962,894 downwards.
CATAAATATCATACCATAATATTTATGATCTCATATAAATAAGATCATAAATATTATGGTATGATATTTATGATCTCATATATCAGGATAGTTTTTGTTTTTAATACTAAAATACCAATAATACTAATATACCAATTGTCAGATTTCTCATTCAGTTCTTCTATTAGAATTGCTAATAATTTTATTATTAGAATTGTGATTAAAACCTTTCTGTTTAACACGATTAGATATTCTTAAAACATCTAATACAGTAGAATCTCAATTATCCGCTCCTGCCGCACGAAGTTTTTATTTTTTATTTTTTTCCAAGCAAAGAGAAAATGCTTCCTAAGCAAGAAGCAAACACAAATGAATGATTTCTTCAAAAAGGTGTAGTTTTACAGTTATGCTTTTGTAATTACATAATACATTACAGTATTAAAACAGTACATATGTATTAATTTTTCTGTGTATCCTTGACGCCTCTCGTAAGTACAAAGGACTTTTCTGTTTTCATAACAAAATGCATTTTAGCTGAGTTTTGAGTGATATACTAAATTATTAAGCGTTAGTTAAACATTTCCTGCTGCTTATTTTACGTTTCATTGTACATAAAACTATTTTTCAAAGTTGGAATGATTGTTTTCTCTTTTGCTATACCCGTTTTTAGCTTTTTTCGGATTATCCGCGATTTTTGTTATCCGCGGTGGCCGCACTACCCAATTCCGCGGATAATTGGGAGTGTACTGTATTTAAAACTTGAAGAATTCGTGTATAGAGCTGCTATAGTCAGTGGCAAATATCTTGGCTATGTAGTTGAAATACTGCTAGTAGGAGAAGGGACCATACAGGTCTTCTAAAAAATTTTATTTTCCAAGTTTTCAAATAAATAAAATTATAAAAAATACAAATTCTATAACTTATAAAGCATTAGGATAAATAAACACTTTATGAAATATTGTTGATCTTTTTCTTATATTGCATTCATTGCATTCATTTTGTTATTAGAATATTTATAAACATTTAAAACCTAGTTCAATAATATTGTATACAAATGTGGATACTGAGCAATCTACAATCATAATTTGAGCAATCTACAATCGGCGGCCGTGCCACCCAATTCCGCGGATAATCGGGAGTGTACTGTACATCAGAAATTATTTGAATATTCAATATAATTAGATTCAATACTCAAAAGAAAAGATATTTGGAAATCAGCTGAATTGTTTCATCTTAGGATTTTGAGAAAGCTTATGACTTTAATTATGTTAAAATGTGACAATATTCTCACATCATATTACATTGATTTATTTATCTCTCTCAACACATGAGGTTATATTCAGATAATTATAAAAAAAACCTATAACGATATATGAAACCGTAATTATCATACCGGTCACAGGAAGGGAATAAAATTTGATTCAAAACATTTTGAGGCATGCGCTCAAGAATCACATGAAAAACAACAATTAAGCTCTAACAAATACGGTTACAGAGACAAAATTTCAAAATTTTCAAGTGACAACACCTAGTTTTTTTATCGGAAAATGATCTCCATTACAAAAACAATAAATAACATTGGAACGGGTCCTGCAGTACGAAAATAACAAGCAGTAGACAGACTAAAACGAAAGAAGAAAAGACAAAACAACCAATAACAACAGAGAAGCAACAGAAATCAAACCATTTCATTATGTTTCTCAAATTTTCTATTTGACCTAATGCAACCACGATGGCACTTTACATGCGGTAGATGGTGCCTAGAACCAAAGCACATACCATGTCCAGAGGAATCTGTGAAGCTTCATTTTCTGGTAGGTACACCACAGTTACTTTCTCTTTTCTTAGTCTATCTAGAGTTGGTGATTTCTGTGCTACAGATACCTTTCCAAAGCTATTTATTGTATTTTTCTGTGGAGAACTCATTACAATAAAAACAATAGGTGTTGCCGTTTGAAAATTTTGCAGTGCAACAGTAACTGTTAGAATTTAACTGGTATTTTTCGTATGATTCTTGAGCACATACATCAAAATACGAATCAAACTTCTATTGCCTTTTCGGGAAGCTGTCATAGTTACAATCGCAGATAGCGGGAGAGATTTTATATAATCACAGGGTATATATATTCAATTTTATTGATTTTTTCTTTATTAATTAAAGGAAGTAATTGGATAGAGATATCACGGAAAAAAGATAATTTAAAATAAAAAAGGATTTTTGCTGAAAAATATATATATTTTTTAATATTTTAAATACAAATAATAAAACTTTTGGTAAATTCTGTTATGAAATTATGTGAAATAATAATAATAATAATAATTTAAATTTGTTTCAAAGAGCTTGAGATGTTGAGACGAAATTTTAAGAAAAAAGGGAATGTTTATTCATGAATGCAGACCTTTTCACAGTACTATGTTAAACTGAAAAGAATAATTATAAAATTCTTTCTAAATGATTTCATAATTTTAAAAAAAAAATTCCTTTTAAAGGCAATTTTTTTTATGAATTAGAATGCCAAATAAAACAATTTTTCACACTGATTAGTAATAAAAACGACTCTAATAATAGATCTTTTAATTATATGTTGCTGGCGACAGAAATTAATATTAAAATTCATAACTTCATTCTAAAAGTTTATGCTTATTGAATTTAAATTAAAAAATCCTTTTAGGCAGTTTTTTTTATGAATTAGAATACCAAATAAAACAATGCTGCAGACTGATTAGTAACAGCAAAGATTCGAATAATAGATCCTTTAATTTTATGTTGCTATCGACAGAAAATAATATTGAAATTCATAACTTCATTCTAAAAATTTATACTTATTATATTTAAAACGTTTTAAATCTTTTTAATGGTATTTTTTATGCAAATTAAAATGCCAAATAAAACGATATGGCACACTGATTAGTAATAGCAACTACTCAAATAACAAAATTCCTCTAATTTTATGTCTCTAGTGATAAAAAATAATGTTCAAATTATTAATCTTTTTCAAAAAAATCTCTTTTATACTCACGAATTATAATATTTTTACTCCATAAAATTAATGAAAATCAGAATTCTTTCCTTAATTAAATAATCTTTTTATTTAGATCATACAATTTTTTCTTGCACCTTGACAAATATATACTAATTTGATGAAATTCAAATGTACTATTAAGGTTTGTAGTTTATTCCTTTTTAAAAAGGTTAAAATCAAATAGAAAAAGCAAATTAATTCGCTTACAGAACAACCAAATGTCTTACTTAATTGAAATCCTTATCGAATCTTAGTACATTTTAATTATAACATTCACACACTAAAAATATCCGTAATTCTTTAACGTTTATTTAACAGTTTAATTTGAGAGAAGAATAAATTCTAGAAGAGTCAATATTTGAAACACAAACTTTGTTCCAGGTGCTGCCGGTATTTTTTTCAGAGAAACTTTATCTACATTCCAGGTTAAAGAGTCGAGTCATGAATCTATTCTGCATTATAACGCTTACCTTAAATAATATAAAAAAGATTTATATAAAAGAAAGAAAAGATACAAGCTTTAAGGAGATATTTCCAAACTGCATCAATCATTCTTGAGTTTTATCAATACATACTATGTGTAACGTTTTTCGCATATAGAGTTAAGCTTTCCTCTTTTTTCAGTTCCCGTTGATTAATTTTCTGTTTCACCGTTAAGTGAGTTCCTTTCTTCCCGCCGGTATCATTAGATGGATGTTGCGAAGTTTATCTTGTAACACAGAGCTGTGGATACGAAATTTATTTTTTTATTTTGCTCTAGAGCGCAATTTTTTTTTAATGTTTCAGTAATGGATGTCAAGAAATATGTAAGCATGCGTTTTCATTGTTAAAAAGTAGGTAACATCGTTTGAGTCTTTGCGTAATAAATAAATTAATAACATATTAATAAATGATATCATTCTTTTTCAAAGAATCATGTAATCTTGAAAAAAATTATAAATTCAAACACATTCCTGTTCTTTTATTGATCATAATTAATTTGAGTATACAATTTCAATAATGAAACAAAACCTAATATCTATGAAAAATTCTTATGATGGCAAGTGATTTAATAGAAAAATACATCAATATTGCTTGAAATATGGGCATAATCTATAATACAATAAACCAGCGCCATTTATAACACTGGGCGGAGTTTAAAAATATCTTTGCCCTTTTTATCTGTATTATCGGATGCGCAAATTCCAATTTCTGTTTTCACTAGAAATAACTAAGAAGTGTTATATTTTACGTTTAAAGGAATTTATTTATTAATATGCAATTTAAGTTAAGCATGAGTAAAAATAAGTCATGAGATCGTAAAAATCCTATTTTATTTACAATATTTTATGCTGGATTGTAACAAAGGTCAATGAGCTGAGGTCTGTGTCTTTTACTTTTTTATATTTATGCCGACTCATTATACTCTTCCTTCCCCAACAAATCAGAAATATTGCTAATATCTTGGAAAATTTTCTATGATGAAAAGTGAAGCAAAATACAATAATATTTCTTGAAATATGGACATAATCTATAATATAATAAGCCAGCTCCGACTGTAACGCTGGGCGGAGTTTAAAAATATCCCTTATCCTTTTATTATTATTTTTTTTTATTGGATGCGCAAATCCCAATTTCTGTTTTAGCATGACGCAACTCGGAGAGGTGTTTGTTATATTTTATGTTTAAAGTGACTTACGACGACGACGACGTGATGAGTTTTTCGGAGGAGCACCTGGACTCAATGGTCCTTAATCTCTGAAACCTTATAACTTTGCGAATATAACCTAAGATTTATGATCTGAGCTTAAATATTTGCCTGGTTAAAATGACTTATTTGTCACTAAGTTTATTAAGTTAAACGCGAGTAAAAATAAGTTATGGGATCGTAAATTTCAAATTTTATTTTAATGATTTAACCAAATTTTATTTTTAATTATTTTATGTTGGATTCTAACAAAGGATATTGAGCTGAGATGTCCATTTTTTAATTTTTTTTATATTTATGCTGATTTATTATATTCTGCTCACATTCAACGAGTCAGAATTATTGTTAATATTCACTTTTTTTAAATTTTGTTTTTGGTATTACTTTTTTTTCCTGTTAGTGAATTAATAATTGTTTTTATTTTTTTTAGTGCTTCGTTCTGGTTTGATTTGACCAAACCTTTATTGTTTATTTTTAATGTTATATATACTTATAATTAACATGTAAATATATATTATGTATATTTATATCTCAAATGCATTGCAAATTAGGATTTTTTAAAAATTTCTTAAGAACTCTGCATTTGATATTTGATGATAAAGGCAATTACATGTTTAGTGAAAAAATGCTTTACGATTCCTTGTATAAGCTGAAGATGTTGTGCATGTTAAGAAATATGTAAATTGCATGCTCTGTAGCTTTATTCATTCTCTAACGGGTGAAATACGATCTACGTTTTTTGTTCTTTTAGAATTCGTAATCGCATATTTTAGAAATCATGTTTTTGAAATTTCGCTGAAACTGTTCAAGTAGTTTTCCCTCTAGGGAATAAATACTCATTCAATAATCACACCCTTTTTATTGGGTAAACATCTTTAATGATTTAAAAATTAGTTACTGGTTCTCAATAAGATTGGGAACGTTATTTGCAGAATGCCTTTTCTAATCTTTGCAAACAATTATACAAAACAATTCACAATCTTAGAAAAAAAGAACGATGCTGAACGGATGATGTAATTTTTTTTTAAACGATTACATTAAGAAGTCAAAATCTTTAAAACCTCGTTCGAAGGAATAAAGTATATTAATCAATTACTTCAAAGAATTTCAGCATAGTTCATTTACACCAAACCTGCCCGAGAGAAATTGGCAATTCACAAAAGTGCGCTTCTTCAAACAGACCATGTTGATAGAAAAATCAGCCCAAAAGAGTTAATATTTGAAATACTAAGTTCGTTCATTTCAGGGCCCTTCCTTCAGTAAGTTAAAGACAAGTTGGAATCTTACGTAATTCACCAAATATTTAATCAGTAACTTTAAAAACATAAAAATGGAACTTAAAAGTGGAAAACTCAATGTAATTACGAGCTCATAGAAAATAACTCCACTTGTATTAATTATTTTGAGTTTCATCACAATTTGCATACTCTATTTTTACGACTACGGCTTCTCGGATACGAAGTATAGAAGAAGAAGATTGTAATCGTTAAAAAATTCGAACACGAAAATTCGATGAATCTCCAAGTTTTATACAATCTTGAGTCCAAAAAACACATTTTTTTTTGGAATTTTGCTGTCTGTACGTCAGTGAGCAATATCACTCAAAAATGTTTTAAGCCAGACGGACGAAATTTGATAAGTGGTCATTAGATCAAATTTGTAGATTTTTAAATTTTCAATAAAATCTATTCACATGCAGTTTACCTGTCTGTCCGAGAACATTTGTGCATGGTAGTTACAAAATGAATGCGTTAGATAAATAAGGTTTGGTACACGTATTTATCATCTATAGATTTGAATAAAATGAAAAAAAAAATCCAACGTCTGTTAGATTGTATTTTTGCAGTCATGTAAATGCGATAAGGCTTGTAGCGAATTGTGATGCGCGAGGATAGAATCTGGAACCTAGTGGTTCACAGTCCAGTAACATGACCACGATACAAAAGCAATTGCTCGTGTAGCAGAGCTCTTAACTGGCTCATAAGCTATTCACCACAGACTAAAAACAACTTAAATAAAACAAAAACAAAATTTTATACACAGTTTCAATATTCAAAGTATAAATTCTAACAAATTTCTAACTAAATATGCAAAGAATTGACAGTCTGTTAACTTGCAATTTCGCATGCTTATAAACAAGACAATGCTTATAAACAACTAAAAAAATCCTTTTTGATTTATACAAATAGTATTTGGTATGTGATCTTGTTACTAAAATTGCAGTTCTATGTCCTAACTTTGATACCAATAAGTTGATAAAAAGTCTTCCAAAAAGCATATTTGTATTTCCATATTACGAAGCATAAAATTCTCATTTGTAAAACTGAAAATTCGTGTTTGATGTCTTCCACAAAGCAGACAATTTTATGCGAAGGGTATATATAACATCTTTATTAGACAGTATGAAAGAAAGTTAGGGAAAGCTGCTTTGAATGATCACCCATTATTGTTTTTAAAGTATTCCGTTAATTCATTTTCAGTTTCAATGTTATGTCTGTCTTTTCACTTCAATGGTTATTTCGTGACAAAGAATTACGATTAGAAGATTTATTTGTTTTATTTTGCTAATTTGAGCCTTTTTTTTTAAAGTCATACTGATGGTTGTCATGAAGCAGACAAGTTTTCAATATCATGCCTTGAGTAAAATGGGTCTTTTGGTCTTAAATAAATTTAAAATGGTTAAACTAAATGACCTAATATAACTTTTTTGCGTATCCTCTCTATCTTCTTGATTCATAATCTCTCCCGATTTTCTTTCTTTTGTGATCTGTTATTTATCTCCTTTATAATCATAGTTTAAAAAGATTTCTTCTTAAAAGTCAATTTAATAGGAACATTTTTTAGATTTTATTCATTAATTAATTTGTAATTATTTTTTAATAATTAAAAAGATGGTGCGAATTGCACATTTCCGATTCTCTGAAGTTACGGTCAAAGCCCGAAATAGGCCAATTCGCTTTTTGGCCAACGCTGCTGTAAACTTACCGGCCAATGTCCGATCGTTTCTTAATTTCGGACTTTGGCCGGCAAATCCGCGAAGTGGCTTGGGACGATCGGCCAAAGTAGGAAGAAAGAAATCAAGAGCATATTGTTTTATACACTGTTAAAAATGAAGTATTTAAAAATGAGTACTTCTGTGCACTGTTTTTTTAAGTACAATTGTTTCAGAAACGAGTTCAAATATAAGTGGCATATCTGAGTTAAGAATAAGCCTATAATATATAAAAATATGATCTCGTGTTATTCTGTTCTCATAGTAAAGCCATAATAGAAATTATTCAGTGAACGTATATGCTGTAACAACGTGATAGCTTGAAGAAGATTATTTTTGCGCCCTTCAAAATGACGAATTATATCTTGAGCAAATGCGTTGCATATCATCTATGAATAAATACAAAAGCAAATTGAGTACTCAATTTGTTAACTATCTTTAAGAGTGGTCCTTAGTCTTTTTCTGCTCCATAGTTTAAAGATCCTAGATCACATTGTCTCCCGAAATATCGCTTCAAAAAATAAGAAATTTTTTGCAAAAGCAAATAGAAAATATAAGGGGTAATTAAAACAAATACGAAGGAAAAATAGTTTTGTTGTTAATATTATTTAGACATTTTTTTGTAGGCACCATCTATCGAATTGCCCCTACAACATGTCCTTATTTATATTTTATACATAAATGTCATTATATTTATTTTAATTTACTCTTAATATTATTTTTTCCCTTGCAAAAAAGTTTGTATTTTATGAATCGATATTTCGGAAGAGAACGTAATCTGGAAAATTTAGCATTAGGTTTATGGGGCAGAAAAAGACTGACGATCACCCTTAAAACATTTCTTGGAATACACCTCTTTTGTGCGTGTTAGCCTAGTTGGCAGCCCATTGGGCTGCAGATCGAACGGTGTCTGTTTGAAATTCTCTGTGTACAACCATGTCAATCGAGATTTCTTTTTGCAAATTTAGATTTGCATAATTTCTGCAGATTTGGAAAAACGCATACTCATATTCGAATCCTTGTACGTATGCAAAAAGTGAGTACATGCATTTCTCAAATTTAAATCTATTGTACTCGGAGCTATTATAACAACATGAAGTACTCAAGATTTATTACATCTTACTTATTTTTCAGTATTCTGTTTAAAGTGCCGCCTACCGGTCAATCTACCATTATCACATCGGGCTTTGGCCAAGGATTACCGAAATGGCCAGCCAAAGTAGAATATACAATATTAATTGCAAGTATTTGGACTCTTGGCAAAAACGCGAATTGGCCGAACTTCGGGCTTTGGCCGTGACATATACATATCACATTTGATGGCGATTGATCAAAATATCTGCCCTATAGAGCTCCAGCACACACACACACACACACACACACACACACACACACACACACACACACACACACACACACACACACACACACACACACACACACACACACACACACACACACACACACAGGCGCAGTAAAGCTATGGTTAACAGAATTACAAATGTAAACTGTCAAACTTAAAATAAAAAGAAAGTTCTTACTTAAATCTCACCTAATATAAATAAAAGCTTAAGAGAACTGAATGCCATGCATCTTGAAACCTTAAAAAATACATGATAGTTCTTTTTACATATAATCTTTTTAAAATATGGTATAGCAATAAGTAGAAATAAGTTTGACAGATGCATAATATTTATGAATATTGAAGTATAAGATTTCATACGATTGCATTTAAGAAATTTTTATCTATGAGTATATTGAAATTTGACAAAAAAAAATGCTGGCAACTGTTTCTTGAGCCTGTTTGCATTTAAAGTTCCGCTTCAAATTTTTCAAATTTACTACCATTATGCATTTCTTTAATCAGAGAGATGTCTCCTATTTCATAAGGCTAAAGTTTAAAAAAGAAATAATTTTTTTTTGAATGATGAAATCGTTCCACGTCCGTTAAATGGATTCCTGGCTTGTGACGGTGACATAAAAAATTTTAAAAATTAAATTATTTTTGATTAAAAAAACACATGCATTCTAATTTTATTAATTGATCAACTTAAAAAATCTTGGTACATTTTAATTATAATTACGGGAGACATCTTAAATTGATAAAATTTTGTCTTTTCGTAACACACTTATTGCGAGAATAAATCTTAGAAGAGCTTATATTTGAAACATAAGATTGCTTTTCCTTTATTTTTTCGGCAAACTTTCTATCGCAGATTAAAGAGAAGAATATTAATCCACCAACTTCTTTAAAAAAATTAATAAGATTATTTTTAAATTAAAACGGGGTGTCCTTAGAATGAGCTCTTATGAAGATATTTCCTATGCACGTAAATCATTCTGAGATTTATCAGCTTCCATTATTTCTAATTATATAGCATGAGCTTTAGTTAGCCTATATAAACGTATTTTGAAGTATCAGTTCATGAATTTTTTGGCTTAGCCTTAAATGATTTCCTTCATTCCAATGACATCATTACATGAATGTTATGAAATTTATCTCTTATTGAAGGAATTTTATATATATATATATATGATTTTGTTCTATTAAGTCGCTTTTTTGAAACGAGTTTTGTGATAAATGTCAAAGCATATGCAAATATATTTTCAATGGGAATAAATGTTGAGAGAATTATGGTTAATGTTGACTTTCATGAATTAATCTTTATATCTTTATTAAACAAGATATGACAGAATATTTCTTGTTTTAAAGGATATTGTAGTGAATGCCTATCATAAATCATATATATCTATCATAAATCATATCAGATATCTGTAAAATACGATCTTCACCGAGGCAGTGCGCGAGAGTGTTCCGTAGAGAAGGAGAGATAATAGCGTTTTTAGAAGCATACCCGGATGATGATCGCTGCGCGGCAATTACGACACACACAACCTCGACCGAACCTGTAGTTTACAGATATCTGATATGATTTATGATAGATATATATGATTTATGATAGGCATTCACTACAATATCTTTTGGATAATCCTATCAATCTTCTAGATTGATTTTCTGTTGATTTTTTTTCCTAATCTGTTAATTTATACCAACCGACTTTGGCGACCATTTGGATCTCTTTATAATGATAACTATAAAAATTCGATTCTATTTTTTTATATAGTTTGCTTTTAATAACTTTCGCACCAAAGTATTTTGAAATTTTAAAATTCAAGTGCTATTTTAAAAACTTTACACACTTCTGTTCCTTATATTATACATTCCACTAATTTTATATAATCTCACTTTAAGATCTGGTTTAATATAAAACGAAATTATTAAATTTAAATTAATGCAAAAATCTTCTAGATGAAACCATTAAAAAAAGACTAGCTTATTAATACAAATGAAGTCTGCGAGTCTCGCAAGATCAGAATGTGAACTTGTTCCATTAGCTTTTTAACCATTCCACGCCCTATAAATGAGAGAATTGTCATGGATTATAGATCTGTAAAACTTGGAGTGTTTATTAATATCCGTAATTACAGTTTCTTCTATCCTCCATTTCGTATATTTTCGAAACTAGCGACGTTATGTGATATAACAGCTTGCTCCTTTCTTTACATTTGACAAATGTTCATCTTGTTAGGACAGGCAACGCTGCTTCCTTTTGAAGCGGTAGGCGATGTGCTAGGATAGAACCTCAGACCTTGTAGTTAGCAGTCCAGTAACTAAACCATTATACCAAAACAATTGTTCTGGTAGAAGAGCTGTTAACTGGCTTATATGCTATTCACCACAGTACTCTCCCTCCAGTGAGTCGGAAGTGAGACGAACGATATGGTTGTTGAGTAGTGACGCATTGAGTTATTAGCTGTTGTCTAAATGGGCCGGTACCCAGTTGAATAGCGCCAAGCGTTATGGCGAGCGTGTGTGGGTGCTGATGCGCCAAGTGTGTCTGGCAGCTTTGGGTTGCTGCGTCACGTGAGTCTGACGACTTTGGTTGCGGGTAGATGGCGCCACAACAGCTGTACGAAGGTTGAAGGTTCATCGTCCGAGGGCACCCATGAAGCGATATGTGATGTGCCAAGGATAGAACCTGAGACCTTGTGGTTAGCAGTTCAGTAACTAAATAATTATACAAAAGCAATTAATTGTTCGGGTAGAAGTGCTGTTATCTGGCTTATATGCTATTTACCACACTTTGATCTCATACACATAGATCAATGTTTAAAATGGTCCTTGTTATTTATTATTTACTAGCCGCCTTTGTCGATCAGCCAGTTCACCAGTGTTAATGCTCGCTAAAATGTTCAATTAGTATTTTATGCAACTTGGTCTCGTTACAAGTTTTTCAGCAAAATATTTTTAAGCTTCAAATTTTGATTGTCATATAACCCAAAGCTGCCAGACACATGGCCTTAAACCATTCTGTTTATTGTGCTTCGCATTTTTATCTAATTTTCCATCAACGCCCGTAAAATTCACTAAAAATTACTGAATTAAAGTGGAAATAATGAAATTGCAATTAATAAAAAGACTTTTTTTTTACTAAAACCAAGCATTTTTTTAAAAAGTAATTTTTAAAAAAAAATATGAGAACTGAAGGCAAAGTCGTTCGGCAATGAAGTCTTATGTGTACTACAGAATAATATTCATAATTTATAATATCTCAAAGAATTATTCAACAAAAATTTCTCTCATTCACTGTTAAATTCAGTTTTTTTTTCATTTTTTATTTTCAAAATTATTTAAATGATGTCATTAATAATATTTATTTTTTCCGAATTATAAATATACTTAAAAAATTATAAAGTTTAAATTTTAGTCCTTCCTATGGTACAAAATATTCTTGATTCTCCAGCGTTTAAATAAATAAATAAACGTATCTATCTTTGGCGATCAAATCTGACCGATTTATTAAATTTTGAAAATTGCAATATTAGAACAATCAACATTTTTATAATCTAGGCCAATCACTCTTGATGGACCACCCTGGGAGAGGATTGACTTCTTTGAGACGGTCAATGAAGTAATCGAAAATCGCCCATTTTTATAGAATCGTGAAATTCAAATTTTCCTAAACTGGTCAGCTTTAATGATTGATTTAGTTAATTGGTGTGCAACTGTTTTTATTTAAGATATTGATGTTTTGTTAAATAGGATTCACAGGGCAGAGGATATTGTTAAAATTAAAAATTCGAAATTCATCAGCATTTATTGATTCAAAATATAATTATTTATTTCATTCAGACCATTTTGTTTAGCAGATGTATGTGTATTAATAAGACTTGCTAATTAGCTTTTGGGCTCCGATTAGAGTAGATATCTTGCACATTTTAAACCATATTTGCTTTAAATAAAACTGTAGCACTGAATGAGTAATATAGGTATTGTAAAAGATAACAGAGAACGTTTTCTTGCATTTATTTTTTTAGAAAATATCATATGTCATATTTATTTCATTTCATACAGACACGTGCTGAAAATTGCATTTTTATATGTTTAATTTGCCATGATAGTTAACTTATTTTTTTAAATTTGAGCTTGGTAAAAGTTAATTTTTTCCCATTAACGTGTAACGTGCTCGTGCAGCTTATATTTTATTTTTATTTTTAGCGAAATAAATTGTAAAAAAATAAGATTAAATTATTTTTAAAAATTTCATTAAAAATAAAAAAATTATAATTTATAGATCAAAATAATAGTATAATTGAAAGGATTATTTTTTGAACATTTTGATATAAAAATCAAATTTGTGCTGTAATAATTCCTGAAGTTATTGCAGAAAAAACACCGATATTTCGTTTAATTATTAATTAATTAAAATTCTAATTAAAAATAAAAAAAATCGTTTCAAGGTGCACATTATCGACTTCCAAGGTACACATGTGCCAAATTCAGTAGCTGTAGGTCAAATAGTCTAGTCTGTACAGCGCCAACACACACACACACACACACACACACACACACACACACACACACACACACACACACACACACACACACACACACACACACACACACAGCTTTCTTAAAATAGTTTGAACTATTTTATGAAAATTTTGTTCTTTCAAACAAGTTCTTTAGAAAAACTTTTTATGTGTCTAAATCTGTGAGGGTGCATATTTTTCAGCAAGAAGTAACATTTCGTGTCGAAGCTGAGCCAATATTATAAGAGCCATCGACTTCAGTATTTCTGCAGTTTTCAATTCTTGTTTTCACTCTAGCTCGAGTTCGGACTTCTTCGGGTTCTTTTTAAAAATCCAATTTTTAAAAGTTATTTCACTTAACCATTTAATAACACATGCAGCTAATAAATCTAAGGATTAAAATTACGTTTCAAAAGTTTCTTTATTTCACTATCACTCAGTTCAAATCATATTAATATTCATCACAATTACAAGAATGGCATTGTAATCAATTAGCAGAATTCGCTGATTCATATTCAGATGACGACTTCGTCATTTTCCAACTTTGCGTCATTTACGCAAGTAAACTTCAATCAAGTAAATAATTCCCGTTTATCCTTTGGGGTATTGAATTATTCTGCATTTAAGTATACTCAGCATTATCCTTAGGGCCCGATATTTACCGCTGATAAATGGAGGGGCTGCGCTAAATCAATTAGTCATTAGATTAACTTGATGGAAGTTTCACAAAATCATAATTTTCTAGATCCACTCGGGCATCTGTTGGATTCTTGATATACTCGAATCTTAAGTCTGTGAGTAATAATTCGGAAACTAAATCTTTGCATTGATTTGCAGCCATGAATGAATACTAGGAATTGTTGGATAGGGTTAATATTAAGCAGACACTGCTTAGCGAAAGAGTAATGGCCATCGTATAAATATGCATCAAACAAAGAAAGCAATGCAAATTTCTTTTATTCTATATTTGATATTTTTGAATGGTCATCTATGCTGTAACAAACCTGTAATATAGATTTTCTGTGCAGTTAATCTCATATTAAGGGAAATGAATGCAGATATGAATGAATGTTAGGAAAAGTTAGATAGGGTTAATATTAAGCAGACACTGCTTAGCGAAAGAGTAATGGCCATCGTATAAATATGCATCAAACAAAGAAAGCAATGCAAATTTCTTTTATTCTATATTTGATATTTTTGAATGGTCATCTATGCTGTAACAAACCTGTAATATAGATTTTCTGTGCAGTTAATCTCATATTAAGGGAAATGAATGCAGATATGAATGAATGTTAGGAAAAGTTAGATAGGGTTAATATTAAGCAGACACTGCTTAGCGAAAGAGTAATGGCCATCGTATAAATATGCATCAAACAAAGAAAGCAATGCAAATTTCTTTTATTCTATATTTGATATTTTTGAATGGTCATCTATGCTGTAACAAACCTGTAATATAGATTTTCTGTGCAGTTAATCTCATATTAAGGGAAATGAATGCAGATATGAATGAATGTTAGGAAAAGTTAGATAGGGTTAATATTAAGCAGACACTGCTTAGCGAAAGAGTAATGGCCATCGTATAAATATGCATCAAACAAAGAAAGCAATGCAAATTTCTTTTATTCTATATTTGATATTTTTGAATGGTCATCTATGCTGTAACAAACCTGTAATATAGATTTTCTGTGCAGTTAATCTCATATTAAGGGAAATGAATGCAGATATGAATGAATGTTAGGAAAAGTTAGATAGGGTTAATATTAAGCAGACACTGCTTAGCGAAAGAGTAATGGCCATCGTATAAATATGCATCAAACAAAGAAAGCAATGCAAATTTCTTTTATTCTATATTTGATATTTTTGAATGGTCATCTATGCTGTAACAAACCTGTAATATAGATTTTCTGTGCAGTTAATCTCATATTAAGGGAAATGAATGCAGATATGAATGAATGTTAGGAAAAGTTAGATAGGGTTAATATTAAGCAGACACTGCTTAGCGAAAGAGTAATGGCCATCGTATAAATATGCATCAAACAAAGAAAGCAATGCAAATTTCTTTTATTCTATATTTGATATTTTTGAATGGTCATCTATGCTGTAACAAACCTGTAATATAGATTTTCTGTGCAGTTAATCTCATATTAAGGGAAATGAATGCAGATATGAATGAATGTTAGGAAAAGTTAGATAGGGTTAATATTAAGCAGACACTGCTTAGCGAAAGAGTAATGGCCATCGTATAAATATGCATCAAACAAAGAAAGCAATGCAAATTTCTTTTATTCTATATTTGATATTTTTGAATGGTCATCTATGCTGTAACAAACCTGTAATATAGATTTTCTGTGCAGTTAATCTCATATTAAGGGAAATGAATGCAGATATGAATGAATGTTAGGAAAAGTTAGATAGGGTTAATATTAAGCAGACACTGCTTAGCGAAAGAGTAATGGCCATCGTATAAATATGCATCAAACAAAGAAAGCAATGCAAATTTCTTTTATTCTATATTTGATATTTTTGAATGGTCATCTATGCTGTAACAAACCTGTAATATAGATTTTCTGTGCAGTTAATCTCATATTAAGGGAAATGAATGCAGATATGAATGAATGTTAGGAAAAGTTAGATAGGGTTAATATTAAGCAGACACTGCTTAGCGAAAGAGTAATGGCCATCGTATAAATATGCATCAAACAAAGAAAGCAATGCAAATTTCTTTTATTCTATATTTGATATTTTTGAATGGTCATCTATGCTGTAACAAACCTGTAATATAGATTTTCTGTGCAGTTAATCTCATATTAAGGGAAATGAATGCAGATATGAATGAATGTTAGGAAAAGTTGGATAGGGTTAATATTAAGCAGACACTGCTTAGCGAAAGAGTAATGGCCATCGTATAAATATGCATCAAACAAAGAAAGCAATGCAAATTTCTTTTATTCTATATTTGATATTTTTGAATGGTCATCTATGCTGTAACAAACCTGTAATATAGATTTTCTGTGCAGTTAATCTCATATTAAGGGAAATGAATGCAGATATGAATGAATGTTAGGAAAAGTTAGATAGGGTTAATATTAAGCAGACACTGCTTAGCGAAAGAGTAATGGCCATCGTATAAATATGCATCAAACAAAGAAAGCAATGCAAATTTCTTTTATTCTATATTTGATATTTTTGAATGGTCATCTATGCTGTAACAAACCTGTAATATAGATTTTCTGTGCAGTTAATCTCATATTAAGGGAAATGAATGCAGATATGAATGAATGTTAGGAAAAGTTAGATAGGGTTAATATTAAGCAGACACTGCTTAGCGAAAGAGTAATGGCCATCGTATAAATATGCATCAAACAAAGAAAGCAATGCAAATTTCTTTTATTCTATATTTGATATTTTTGAATGGTCATCTATGCTGTAACAAACCTGTAATATAGATTTTCTGTGCAGTTAATCTCATATTAAGGGAAATGAATGCAGATATGAATGAATGTTAGGAAAAGTTAGATAGGGTTAATATTAAGCAGACACTGCTTAGCGAAAGAGTAATGGCCATCGTATAAATATGCATCAAACAAAGAAAGCAATGCAAATTTCTTTTATTCTATATTTGATATTTTTGAATGGTCATCTATGCTGTAACAAACCTGTAATATAGATTTTCTGTGCAGTTAATCTCATATTAAGGGAAATGAATGCAGATATGAATGAATGTTAGGAAAAGTTAGGATAGGGTTAATATTAAGCAGACACTGCTTAGCGAAAGAGTAATGGCCATCGTATAAATATGCATCAAACAAAGAAAGCAATGCAAATTTCTTTTATTCTATATTTGATATTTTTGAATGGTCATCTATGCTGTAACAAACCTGTAATATAGATTTTCTGTGCAGTTAATCTCATATTAAGGGAAATGAATGCAGATATGAATGAATGTTAGGAAAAGTTAGATAGGGTTAATATTAAGCAGACACTGCTTAGCGAAAGAGTAATGGCCATCGTATAAATATGCATCAAACAAAGAAAGCAATGCAAATTTCTTTTATTCTATATTTGATATTTTTGAATGGTCATCTATGCTGTAACAAACCTGTAATATAGATTTTCTGTGCAGTTAATCTCATATTAAGGGAAATGAATGCAGATATGAATGAATGTTAGGAAAAGTTAGATAGGGTTAATATTAAGCAGACACTGCTTAGCGAAAGAGTAATGGCCATCGTATAAATATGCATCAAACAAAGAAAGCAATGCAAATTTCTTTTATTCTATATTTGATATTTTTGAATGGTCATCTATGCTGTAACAAACCTGTAATATAGATTTTCTGTGCAGTTAATCTCATATTAAGGGAAATGAATGCAGATATGAATGAATGTTAGGAAAAGTTAGATAGGGTTAATATTAAGCAGACACTGCTTAGCGAAAGAGTAATGGCCATCGTATAAATATGCATCAAACAAAGAAAGCAATGCAAATTTCTTTTATTCTATATTTGATATTTTTGAATGGTCATCTATGCTGTAACAAACCTGTAATATAGATTTTCTGTGCAGTTAATCTCATATTAAGGGAAATGAATGCAGATATGAATGAATGTTAGGAAAAGTTAGATAGGGTTAATATTAAGCAGACACTGCTTAGCGAAAGAGTAATGGCCATCGTATAAATATGCATCAAACAAAGAAAGCAATGCAAATTTCTTTTATTCTATATTTGATATTTTTGAATGGTCATCTATGCTGTAACAAACCTGTAATATAGATTTTCTGTGCAGTTAATCTCATATTAAGGGAAATGAATGCAGATATGAATGAATGTTAGGAAAAGTTAGATAGGGTTAATATTAAGCAGACACTGCTTAGCGAAAGAGTATGGCCATCGTATAAATATGCATCAAACAAAGAAAGCAATGCAAATTTCTTTTATTCTATATTTGATATTTTTGAATGGTCATCTATGCTGTAACAAACCTGTAATATAGATTTTCTGTGCAGTTAATCTCATATTAAGGGAAATGAATGCAGATATGAATGAATGTTAGGAAAAGTTAGATAGGGTTAATATTAAGCAGACACTGCTTAGCGAAAGAGTAATGGCCATCGTATAAATATGCATCAAACAAAGAAAGCAATGCAAATTTCTTTTATTCTATATTTGATATTTTTGAATGGTCATCTATGCTGTAACAAACCTGTAATATAGATTTTCTGTGCAGTTAATCTCATATTAAGGGAAATGAATGCAGATATGAATGAATGTTAGGAAAAGTTGGATAGGGTTAATATTAAGCAGACACTGCTTAGCGAAAGAGTAATGGCCATCGTATAAATATGCATCAAACAAAGAAAGCAATGCAAATTTCTTTTATTCTATATTTGATATTTTTGAATGGTCATCTATGCTGTAACAAACCTGTAATATAGATTTTCTGTGCAGTTAATCTCATATTAAGGGAAATGAATGCAGATATGAATGAATGTTAGGAAAAGTTGGATAGGGTTAATATTAAGCAGACACTGCTTAGCGAAAGAGTAATGGCCATCGTATAAATATGCATCAAACAAAGAAAGCAATGCAAATTTCTTTTATTCTATATTTGATATTTTTGAATGGTCATCTATGCTGTAACAAACCTGTAATATAGATTTTCTGTGCAGTTAATCTCATATTAAGGGAAATGAATGCAGATATGAATGAATGTTAGGAAAAGTTAGATAGGGTTAATATTAAGCAGACACTGCTTAGCGAAAGAGTAATGGCCATCGTATAAATATGCATCAAACAAAGAAAGCAATGCAAATTTCTTTTATTCTATATTTGATATTTTTGAATGGTCATCTATGCTGTAACAAACCTGTAATATAGATTTTCTGTGCAGTTAATCTCATATTAAGGGAAATGAATGCAGATATGAATGAATGTTAGGAAAAGTTAGATAGGGTTAATATTAAGCAGACACTGCTTAGCGAAAGAGTAATGGCCATCGTATAAATATGCATCAAACAAAGAAAGCAATGCAAATTTCTTTTATTCTATATTTGATATTTTTGAATGGTCATCTATGCTGTAACAAACCTGTAATATAGATTTTCTGTGCAGTTAATCTCATATTAAGGGAAATGAATGCAGATATGAATGAATGTTAGGAAAAGTTAGATAGGGTTAATATTAAGCAGACACTGCTTAGCGAAAGAGTAATGGCCATCGTATAAATATGCATCAAACAAAGAAAGCAATGCAAATTTCTTTTATTCTATATTTGATATTTTTGAATGGTCATCTATGCTGTAACAAACCTGTAATATAGATTTTCTGTGCAGTTAATCTCATATTAAGGGAAATGAATGCAGATATGAATGAATGTTAGGAAAAGTTAGATAGGGTTAATATTAAGCAGACACTGCTTAGCGAAAGAGTAATGGCCATCGTATAAATATGCATCAAACAAAGAAAGCAATGCAAATTTCTTTTATTCTATATTTGATATTTTTGAATGGTCATCTATGCTGTAACAAACCTGTAATATAGATTTTCTGTGCAGTTAATCTCATATTAAGGGAAATGAATGCAGATATGAATGAATGTTAGGAAAAGTTAGATAGGGTTAATATTAAGCAGACACTGCTTAGCGAAAGAGTAATGGCCATCGTATAAATATGCATCAAACAAAGAAAGCAATGCAAATTTCTTTTATTCTATATTTGATATTTTTGAATGGTCATCTATGCTGTAACAAACCTGTAATATAGATTTTCTGTGCAGTTAATCTCATATTAAGGGAAATGAATGCAGATATGAATGAATGTTAGGAAAAGTTAGATAGGGTTAATATTAAGCAGACACTGCTTAGCGAAAGAGTAATGGCCATCGTATAAATATGCATCAAACAAAGAAAGCAATGCAAATTTCTTTTATTCTATATTTGATATTTTTGAATGGTCATCTATGCTGTAACAAACCTGTAATATAGATTTTCTGTGCAGTTAATCTCATATTAAGGGAAATGAATGCAGATATGAATGAATGTTAGGAAAAGTTAGATAGGGTTAATATTAAGCAGACACTGCTTAGCGAAAGAGTAATGGCCATCGTATAAATATGCATCAAACAAAGAAAGCAATGCAAATTTCTTTTATTCTATATTTGATATTTTTGAATGGTCATCTATGCTGTAACAAACCTGTAATATAGATTTTCTGTGCAGTTAATCTCATATTAAGGGAAATGAATGCAGATATGAATGAATGTTAGGAAAAGTTGGATAGGGTTAATATTAAGCAGACACTGCTTAGCGAAAGAGTAATGGCCATCGTATAAATATGCATCAAACAAAGAAAGCAATGCAAATTTCTTTTATTCTATATTTGATATTTTTGAATGGTCATCTATGCTGTAACAAACCTGTAATATAGATTTTCTGTGCAGTTAATCTCATATTAAGGGAAATGAATGCAGATATGAATGAATGTTAGGAAAAGTTAGATAGGGTTAATATTAAGCAGACACTGCTTAGCGAAAGAGTAATGGCCATCGTATAAATATGCATCAAACAAAGAAAGCAATGCAAATTTCTTTTATTCTATATTTGATATTTTTGAATGGTCATCTATGCTGTAACAAACCTGTAATATAGATTTTCTGTGCAGTTAATCTCATATTAAGGGAAATGAATGCAGATATGAATGAATGTTAGGAAAAGTTAGATAGGGTTAATATTAAGCAGACACTGCTTAGCGAAAGAGTAATGGCCATCGTATAAATATGCATCAAACAAAGAAAGCAATGCAAATTTCTTTTATTCTATATTTGATATTTTTGAATGGTCATCTATGCTGTAACAAACCTGTAATATAGATTTTCTGTGCAGTTAATCTCATATTAAGGGAAATGAATGCAGATATGAATGAATGTTAGGAAAAGTTAGATAGGGTTAATATTAAGCAGACACTGCTTAGCGAAAGAGTAATGGCCATCGTATAAATATGCATCAAACAAAGAAAGCAATGCAAATTTCTTTTATTCTATATTTGATATTTTTGAATGGTCATCTATGCTGTAACAAACCTGTAATATAGATTTTCTGTGCAGTTAATCTCATATTAAGGGAAATGAATGCAGATATGAATGAATGTTAGGAAAAGTTAGATAGGGTTAATATTAAGCAGACACTGCTTAGCGAAAGAGTAATGGCCATCGTATAAATATGCATCAAACAAAGAAAGCAATGCAAATTTCTTTTATTCTATATTTGATATTTTTGAATGGTCATCTATGCTGTAACAAACCTGTAATATAGATTTTCTGTGCAGTTAATCTCATATTAAGGGAAATGAATGCAGATATGAATGAATGTTAGGAAAAGTTAGATAGGGTTAATATTAAGCAGACACTGCTTAGCGAAAGAGTAATGGCCATCGTATAAATATGCATCAAACAAAGAAAGCAATGCAAATTTCTTTTATTCTATATTTGATATTTTTGAATGGTCATCTATGCTGTAACA